>NC_088229.1:71017148-71052148 GCF_036934945.1 Oncorhynchus masou masou
CCAGACCCTAGACCCTAACAGACCCTAACCTAAACCCAGACCCTACAGACCCTAACTAAACCCAGAAACAGACCCTAACCAAACACAGACCCTTGTGCCCAGACCCTAACCCAGACCCTAACCCAAACACAGACCCTAGCCAGACCCTAACCCAGACCCTAACCCAGACCCTAACCCAAACACAGACCCTTTCCCGAACACAGACCCTAACCCAGACCCTAACCTAAACCCAGACCCTAGCCCAGACCCTAACCCAGACCCTAACCCAGACCCTAACCCAGACCCTAACCCAAACACAGACCCTAGCCCAGACCCTAGCCCAAACACAGACCCTAGCCCAGACCCTAACCCAAACACAGACCCTAGCCCAGACCCTAACCCAAACACAGACCCTAGCCCAGACCCTAACCCAAACACAGACCCTAGCCCAGACCCTAACCCAGACCCTAACCCAAACACAGACCCTAGCCCAGACCCTAACCCAGACCCTAACCCAAACACAGACCCTAGCCCAGACCCTAACCCAGACTCTAACCCAAACACAGACCCTAGCCCAGACCCAGACCCTAACCCAAACACAGACCCCCTAACCCAAACACAGACCCTAACCCAGACCCTAACACAGACCCTTTCCCGAACACAGACCCTAACCCAGACCCTAACCTAAACCCAGACCCTAACCCAGACCAGTAAAGTCGACTGATTCAATCCTTAGTTAACCCTCAGCTAATTACCAATGTAAGGTGTTAAGGGGGTCATTGGTGAAGGTCAGCTAAGGTCACTTAAAGGCTCATTAGAAAGTGATGGAAGCCAGATGTTTGTATTTAATCTGGAGGCAGGAAGAGTGGAAAAGAGATTGCCATCTTTATCTTCATTATCATACCCTGTCCACTTGCAATTTAACAGCAGTAAACTGCCCTGTGAGGAGGTAGGCTCAGCAGTAGGTCCACCCCCCTCGGCCAGAATTGTTTTGCTGCTGGAGGTAATGAGAATGAATTCGGGAAATAATAACAGTCCTATTGTCAGCCCTTTCTCAGCCTGGGTGCTAACAGTTACAACTGACAGCCACACAGTGAGGGAGAGGAGAGAGAGATACCCAACCCTCAGGCCCTGTGCAGCAGATAGAGAATAGATAGAGATGGGCCGAGCAGGGTGATAGTCGCTCAGCCAATGTATTGAACATCTACTGGGGAGAGAGAATTACAACAGACAGTCAGGATTGATGAAGGATAAATGCTGGTGTTTGACAGTTGTTGTTACTGTGTTTTGAGTGGCATTAATCATAAAGTCTGGAAATAGAAAAGAGTTGACAGATTCAAGGATCCTTGTGTTGTCAGGATGTTACATAGTCTTTTATTATTGGAACTGAAGAGAAGAAGTGTTGCCAGAGCAACAGAGCACCTTGAATAGTTCAGCAGAGGTGGACAGTCAATGTTTGCACGCTGTGTGTGTGTGTGTGTGTGTGTGTGTGTGTGTGTGTGTGTGTGTGTGTGTGTGTGTGTGTGTGTGTGTGTGTGTGTGTGTGTGTGTGTGTGTGTGCGTGCAGCTCCGCATCTTGCATACCTAACTCCTCAGGCCCTTACATACCTAACTCCTCAGGCCCTTACATACCTAACTCCTCAGGCCCTTACATACCTAACTCCTCAGGCCCTTGCATACCTAACTCCTCAGGCCCTTGCATACCTAACTCCTCAGGCCCTTGCATACCTAACTCCTCAGGCCCTTGCATACCTAACTCCTCAGGCCCTTACATAACTAACTCCTCAGGCCCTTACGTACCTAACTCCTCAGGCCCTTACATACCTAACTCCTCAGGCCCTTACATACCGACTAATTCTTTGAAATAAAATACAATGTAAGACAAACAAATGTTTTCTTAAATAAAGAGTATTTAAGAAAACATTTGTTATGTCTTACATTGTATTTTACAGAATAACTACAGAATATATATATATATATATATATATATATATACATTTACGGCCACCCTAAAACAATTAACCTAAACAGTCAACAATCAGCATTTCATAAAACAATATAATTGGTACTATGGTACAAGTCATTGTTGGCCCTAATAAATAATGATAATAAAATAATAATATTAATTACAAAAAGATATATATGTAAAAAAAGCTAAAAGCAAGGTGTCCTTTCTGGACACGTGTCAAAATCAAACCAAAATGTATTGGTCACATACACGTGTTTAGCAGATGGTATTGGTCACATACACGTGTTTAGCAGATGGTATTGGTCACATACACGTGTTCAGCAGATGTTATTGGTCACATACACGTGTTCAGCAGATGGTATTGGTCACATACAGCAGATGTTATTGGTCACATGGTTAGCAGATGTTATTGGTCTCATACACGTGTTTAGCAGATGTTTTGGTCAGATGTTATTGGTCACAGGTTAGCAGATGTTATTGGTCACATGGTTAGCAGATGTTATTGGTCACATGGTTAGCAGATGTTATTGGTCTCATACACGTGTTTAGCAGATGTTATTGGTCTCATACACGTGTTTAGCAGATGTTATTGGTCACATACACGTGTTTAGCAGATGTTATTGGTCACATACACGTGTTTAGCAGATGTTATTGGTCACATACACGTGTTCAGCAGATGTTATTGGTCACATACACGTGTTCAGCAGATGTTATTGGTCACATGGTTAGCAGATGTTATTGGTCACATGGTTAGCAGATGTTATTGGTCACATGGTTAGCAGATGTTATTGGTCTCATACACGTGTTCAGCAGATGTTATTGGTCACATGGTTAGCAGATGTTATTGGTCTCATACACGTGTTTAGCTGATGTTATTTGTCACATACACGTGGTTAGCAGATGTTATTGGTCTCATACACGTGTTTAGCAGATGTTATTGGTCTCATACACGTGTTTAGCAGATGTTATTGGTCACATACACGTGTTTAGCAGATGTTATTGGTCACATACACGTGTTTAGCAGATGTTATTGGTCACATACACGTGTTTAGCAGATGTTATTGGTCACATGGTTAGCAGATGTTATTGGTCACATACACGTGGTTAGCAGATGTTATTGGTCACATGGTTAGCAGATGTTATTGGTCACATACACGTGTTTAGCAGATGTTATTGGTCTCATACACGTGTTTAGCAGATGTTATTGGTCACATACACGTGTTTAGCAGATGTTATTGGTCTCATACGTGTTTAGCAGATGTTATTGGTCTCATACACGTGTTTAGCAGATGGTATTGGTCACATACACGTGTTTAGCAGATGTTATTGGTCTCATACACGTGTTTAGCAGATGGTATTGGTCACATACACGTGTTTAGCAGATGTTATTGGTCACATGGTTAGCAGATGTTATTGGTCTCATACACGTGTTTAGCAGATGTTATTGGTCACATACACGTGTTTAGCAGATGTTATTGGTCTCATACACGTGTTTAGCAGATGTTATTGGTCTCATACACATGTTTAGCAGATGTTATTGGTCACATACACGTGTTCAGCAGATGTTATTGGTTACATACACGTGTTCAGCAGATGTTATTGTGGGTGTAGCGAAATGCTTGTGCTTCTAGCTCCGACAGTGCAGTAATATCTAACAAGTAATATCTAACAATTTCACAATACACACAATACACCCAAATCTAAGCACAGGAATGGAATTAAGAATATATGTGTATATATATGGATGAGCAAAGTCAGAGTGGCAGAGGCTACTATACAGTAGAATAGGATAAAACAGAATATACTAGATACATATGAGATGAGTAATGCAAAATATGTAAACATTATTAAGGTGACTAGTATTACATTTATTAAAGTGGCCAGTGATTTCAAATCTATGTATTTAGGCAGCAGACTCTAATGTGCTAATGAGGCCTATTTAACAGTCTGATGGCCTTGAGATAGAAGCTGTTTTTCAGTCTCTTGGCCCCAGCTTTGAGGCACCTGTACTGACCTTCTCAGTACAGTTCTCCCTAGGAGTATGTGTTCTGGATTTAGAGAAAGTGAGCATTCAAGCATATCATCCAATACTTTTGTATGTCTCAGTCCAGAAATTATTTAGGACTGGGCAGAACTATAGTATGTGGGTGTGGTTAGCCCCGTTCTCCCCACTGTTACCCAGCAACTTGGTGTGATGTCACCACTCTACTTTGGTTGTATTATAGGAGTTATGAACAATCGTGACTGTTATGAAGTTTCCCTCCAGAGTCTTGGACATGTTTCTAGATGTATCCTCCCAGTGCTCTTGGGTTATTACTATGTGCAGCCTGAAGTTTTCCCAGTGCTCTTGGGTTAGAGTAGTCTTCCCAGAGTTGGCTCTGTCTTGGACATGTTCCCAGTCTCTTGGGTTAGATGTAGCTCCTTCCCAGTTAGTTCCCAGTGCTCTTGGGTTATTGCTATGTGCAGCTCGTCTTCCCAGTTAGTTCCCAGTGCTCTTGGGTTATTGCTATGTGCAGCTCGTCTTCCCAGTTAGTTCCCAGTGCTCTTGGGTTATTCCCAGTGCTATGCTATGTGCAGCTCGTCTTCCCAGTTAGTTCCCAGTGCTCTTGGGTTATTGCTATGTGCAGCTCGTCTTCCCAGTTAGTTCCCAGTGCTCTTGGGGTATTGCTATGTGCAGCTCGTCTTCCCAGTTAGTTCCCAGTGCTCTTGGGGTATTGCTATGTGCAGTTTGTCTTCCCAGTTAGTTCCCAGTGCTCTTGATAATATTCTTCCCAGTTTTTGTTTCCCAGTGCTCTTGAATAATTCTGGTTCCGCAGCACATTCTTCCCAGTTAGTTCAGTGCTTACCTGGTTAGTATTCCTGACCCCTTGACTTTTTCCACATATGGTTATTCTTGGCATTTACCTGGTTAGTATTCCTTTGATTTTTCCACAATTTATGATTAAAATTGATTAAATTTTTTTTTCCCCCTTTCATCAATCTAAACACAATACCCCAATAAAGAAAAAACAGGTTTTTAAAATAATAAGACAACTTAAATATCACATTTACATAAGTATTCAGACTTCAGTACTTTGTTGAAGAACCTTTGGCATTGATTACAGCCTCGAGTCTTCCTGGGTATGACGCTACAAGCTTGGCACACCTGTATTTGGGAGTTTCTCCCATTCTTCTCTGCAGATTCTCTCAAGCTCTGTCAGGTTGGATGTGTAGCGTCGCTGCACAAGTCTCCCCAGAGTTGTTTGATCGGGTTCAAGTCCGGGCTCTGGCTGGGCCACTCAAGGACATTCAGAGACTTGTCCCGAAGCCACTCCTGCGTTTGTCTTGGCTGTGTGCTGAGGTTCATTGTCCTGTTGCAAGTTGAACCTTCGCCCCAGTCTGAGGTCCTGAGTGCTCTGGAGCAGGTTTTCATCTCTCTGTTCATCTTTCCCTCAATCCTGACTAGTCTCCCAGTTCTTGCACCTGAACAATATCCCCACAGCATAATGCTGCCACCACCATGCTTCACCATAGGGATGGTGTCAGGTTTCCTCCAAACTTGACACTTGCCATTCAGGCCAAAGTTCAAAATTGGTTTCATTAGACCAGAGGATCTTGTTTTCATGATCCTTTTGGTGCCTTTTGGCAAACTCCAGCCCGGGCTGTCATGTGCCTTTTACTTAGGAGTGTATTCCGTCTGGCCACTCTACCATAAAGGCCTGATTGGTGGAGTGCTGCAGAGATGGTTGTTCTTCTGGAAGGTTCTCCCATCTCCACATAAGAACGCTATAGAAATGATAAAGATGGAGATGTCCATGTGTTTGAATGAGTCTGAGGAGGTGAAAGTGAGTATCGAAGGAAAGTGTGTGTGAATGTGTCTGCGAGGACATGCCATAGAGAGAGAGTCTCTCTTTCGCAGAGATGGAAATGTATTTGTACAAAACGAAAGTGTTGAAACGTTATATCACTTGGCCCTATCATGATGGAACGGTGCCTAACCCTACCCACCCTAGACAGGCACCTGAGTGCTCCCACATTAAAGATACACCCTCACATGTTTGATGCTGGACAAATAGGCACATGTAACCAAGATAGGAAGATAAATGCGGTTAGAGACCAGCTAAAGAGTCACTGCACCCTCACGAATCTGTGCCTGCCTGGCAGGGTTGGTGCGTGGGTCTGCCTTAATCGACATTCACATCATCGGCGCCCGGGGAACAGTGGGTTAACTGCCTTGCTCAAGGGCAGAACGACAGATATTGACCTTGTCTGGGTGGTGCGCACGTTGAACATGTTTGTCGTCCAACTTTATCCGCTAACAGTTCTTACACAAATTTACCCATGTCGTTTTTTTCTGCCCCCTCTTTCACTTTGTGTATTGAAATGTTATTTTGTCTTGATTTATTTTCCAGATAGTCAGTTATGATGCATATACATTTTACATTTTCTTCCCAGTTGTTGAACTATCTCATACACCCGGATCTCTCTCCTCGCACCGGGCCAACCTTTCCTCTGCCTCATTTAAGCTCTCCCTGGTGGCATTTAGGTCTCACTTTACCTATTTTTCTGGTCCTATATTTAAGTTTAATAAACCGAGGTGTTGGGAAGATCAAACTGTCACTGCCATAACCTACGTGCTTCTGGCAGAATTCAAACCATTGAAAAGTGTATCCTAATATCTCTCTCTCTCTCTCTCTCTCGCTCTCTCAGATTAACTGTGTAACGTTCCCCCTCCCTATGAGTACACCTGAACAGCAGCTGTTAAAGCCAGATGAGTGGAGCTACTGTGATTACTTCTGGGTAAGATATGAAGACTGGTCATACCACAGAGTCAAATTACACTACACACTACTCTACTGCACTCTACACTACACTACACTACTCTACTCTACTGCACTCTACACTACACTACTCTACTCTACACTACACTACTCTACACTACTCTACACTGCTCTACACTACACTGATCGACACTACACTACTCTACACTGATCTACACTACACTACTCTACACTACACCTCTCTACACTACTTTACTCTACACTACTCTACACTACACTACTCTACACTACACTTCTCTACACTACTTTACACTACACTTCTCTACACTACTCTACACTACACTACTCTACACTACTATACTCTACACTACACTACTCTACCCTACTCTACACTGATCTACACTACTCTACACTGATCTACACTACTATACTCTACACTACACTTCTCTACACTACTCTACACTACTCTACTCTACACTACACTACTCTACACTACACTACACTACACTACTCTACTCTACACTACTCTACACTACTCTACTCTACACTACTCTACACTAATCTACAATACACTACACTACTTTACTCTACTCTACAATACACTACACTACTTTACTCTACACTACTCTACAATACACTACTACAACTACACTACACCTACACTACTATACACTACTCTACACTACACTACTCTACTTCTACACACTACTACACTACTCTACACTACACTACTTTACTCTACTCACTACAATACACTACCCTACACTACTCTACACTACTCTACTATACACTACTTTACACTAAACTTTACTCTACACTACTCTACACTACTACACTACACTGCTCTACACTACTTTACACTACTCTACACTACTTTACACTACACTACTCTACACTACTCACTACTATACACTACTCTACACTACTATACACTACTACACTACTCTACACTACTCTACACTACTTTACTACTCTACACTACTTTACTCTACACTACTCTACACTACTCTACACTACTCTACACTACTCTACACTACTACTCTACACTACTTTACTCTACACTACTCTACACTACTCTACACTACTATACACTACTCTACACTACTACACTACTACACTACTCTACACTACTTTACTCTACACTACTCTACACTACTATACACTACTTTACTCTACACTACTCTACACTACTCTACACTACTCTACACTACTCTACACTACTATACACTACTCTACACTACTTTACTACTACTCTACACTACTATACACTACTACACTACTCTACACTACTTTACTCTACACTACTCTACACTACTATACACTACTCTACACTACTCTACACTACTTTACTCTACACTACTCTACACTACTATACACTACTCTACACTACTCTACACTACTTCACTCTACACTACTATACACTACTATACACTACTCTACACTACTCTACACTACTTTACTCTACACTACTCTACACTACTATAAACTACTCTACACTACTCTACACTACTCTACACTACTCTACACTACTATACACTACTCTACACTACTTTACTCTACACTACTCTACACTACTATACACTACTCTACACTACTTTACTCTACACTACTCTACACTACTAAAATCTACACTACTCTACACTACTACACTACTACACTACTCTACACTACTCTACACATTATACTACTTTACTACACTACTCTACACAACTCTACATTACATTACACTACTCTACACTACTCTACACTACTCTACACTACTATACACTACTCTACACTACTCTACTATACACTACTCTACACTACTCTACTTACTCTACACTACTCTACACTACTATACACTACTCTATACTACTTTACTCTACACTACTCTACACTACTATACACTACTCTACACTACTCTACACTACTTTACTCTACACTACTCTACACTACTATACACTACTCTACACTACTCTACACTACTTTACTCTACACTACTCTACACTACTATACACTACTCTACACTACTCTACACTACTTTACTCTACACTACTATACACTACTCTACACTAGTTTACTCTACACTACTCTACACTACTTCACTCTACACTACTCTACACTACTATACACTACTCTACACTACTCTACACTACTTTACTCTACACTACTCTATACTACTATAAACTACTCTACACTACTCTACACTACTCTACACTACTATACACTACTCTACACTACTCTACTCTACACTACTCTACACTACTCTACACTACTCTACACTACTATACACTACTCTACACTACTTTACTCTACACTACTCTACACTACTTTACTCTACACTACTCTACACTACTAAAATCTACACTACTCTACACTACTATACTCTATATTACTCTACACTTCTACACTACTTTACTCTACACATCTCTATACTACTTTACTCTACACTACTCTACACAACTCTACATTACATTACACTACTCTACTCTACACAAATCTACACTACACCTCTCTACACTACTCTACACTACTATACACTACTCTACACTACTCTACACTACTATACACTACTCTACACTACTCTACTTTACTCTACACTACTCTACACTACTATACACTACTCTATACTACTTTACTCTACACTACTCTACACTACTATACACTACTCTACACTACTCTACACTACTTTACTCTACACTACTCTACACTACTATACACTACTCTACACTACTTTACTCTACACTACTCTACACTACTTCACTCTACACTACTCTACACTACTATACACTACTCTACACTACTCTACACTACTTTACTCTACACTACTCTACACTACTACACACTACTCTACACTACTCTACTTTACTCTACACTACTCTACACTACTATACACTACTCTACACTACTTTACTCTACACTACTCTACACTACTTTACTCTACACTACTCTACACTACTATACACTACTCTACACTACTCTACACTACTTTACTCTACACTACTCTATACTACTATAAACTACTCTACACTACTCTACACTACTCTACACTACTATACACTACTCTACACTACTCTATTCTACACGACTCTACACTACTCTACACTACTCTACATTACTATACACTACTCTACACTACTTTACTCTACACTACTCTACACTACTTTACTCTACACTACTAAACTCTACACTACTCTACACTACTATACTCTATATTACTCTACACTTCTACACTACTTTACTCTACACATCTCTATACTACTTTACTCTACACTACTCTACACAACTCTACATTACATTACACTACTCTACTCTACACAAATCTACACTACACCTCTCTACTCTTCTCTACACCACTACCCTACTCTACTCTACTCTATACTACACTACACTACTCTACTTTACTCTACACTACACTACTCTACACTAATTTACACTACTCTACACTACACTGCTCTAGACTACTTTACTCTACACTACACTTGTCTACTCTACACTACATTACCCCACTCTTCCTTACTCCAATCTACACTACTCTAAACTACACTACACTACTCTAAACTACACTACTCTACTCTACACTACACTACTCTACACTACACTACTCTACACTACTCTATTCTATACTTCTCTACACGACACTAACGCTGTAGAGCTGTAGTAGAATAACACATGGTGTAGTGAGAGAGACCTTGCTCCAAACATCTGTTTGGTTCTGTTTTCATTTCTCCCATGGCTGAAACTTAATCACCACCAGGTGTGTGCTCAGGTTTTAACACTGGGCTAACGTTACTGTCAGACCGGGCTAACGTTACACTCTCTCTGAGGTGACAACACCGGGAGGCGTTCGTAAAACAGTGGACACCGTACACCGAGACTTACAGTTTCCAGTGAGACACAGAGGATCAGATTTAAAACAGGTTGAAAAGTATTTCATGCACCCTACTGTGTGAAATGTTGACTTTCTATATCATTGGCTGTGGTGCTGTAGAATGGAGTATGGTGCTGCAGTAATGATGGTCTGGTATTTCCCCACAGTACAAAACAAACAGTAACTATATGATTGAATGCATAGCATTAAGTACATAGAATGCAGTATCACATCACTGAATGTTATCTGGTCATATTATTTGTTTTTTAAAATATGTCACACTAAATATTGTTGTAGTGTATATTTCTGTGTTATTATTGTTGTTGTGTAGACGGATAAGAAGGACCCTCAGGGGACAAGCTGTATCTCAGGGTTTGAGGTCTTACTGCAGAAACAGCTGAAGGGGAAGCAAATACAGAAAGAGATGGCTGAGTTTATACGAGAAAGGTAAACTACAAAATCCCCTTTTATTATCTGAGTCGATCTGTCGACAATCCTGGTCAGAACAATGTTTCACAACTCTTTTTTTTACATTTTTTATCTTGAGCAATTTCATGTTTCAATTTCCTTTTAGTTTTTTTTAACCCAGATGTGCTGGGTTATTTTGTGCAAAACAGGAAAAATGACTCGCTAAGTGTTGAAATTCGATGGTAAATAACCTTTTCTCCTTCCCTCTTTCAGGATAAAGATTGAAGAGGAATATGCCAAGAACCTTGCCAAGCTGTCACAGATTCCCCTCGCGGGACAGGAAGAAGGGTGAGTGGGTGGTGACACCAATTCCTGGTGCCTTAAAAAAAAGTAACCTACACGAACGTGTCGCCTCGCACACTCTGCACGTGCTCACTGACGCTTAGGAAGATATGGCACAAGAAAATACAAGAAAACCTCTCTGCGTCAACTCAAAGATTCCATGTCAGAAGTCATTGCACAGATTATGCCAATTCCTAGCCAACTCCTAGCCATCTCCTAGCTGATTCCTTGCCAACTCTTCTACAATTATTGTAGATCTGAAAGGAGTTGGTGGGTGTACGGAATAGACATACAGTACCATGCTGATAGAACAAATCATGTCTAGAAGTAGGGGTACTATGTGTATTGCTGGGCTGGACAGCAGGGTACTATAAGGGGTTTATGGCATCATATCAACCCAGACTCACTGGGAAAAAGAAAGCGAGAGAGATGGGGGACCCCTCTTCAGTCCGCCATTATAGGGAACCACACGCTGTGAGCAGATCTTTGTCTGGTAATTGGATCCCGTGGGGGACAGGCAGGTTGTATGGAGGGATTTCTAGGGGACAGGCAGGTTGTATGGTGAGGCTGCTAGGTTACAGGCAGGTTGTATGGTGAGGCTGCTAGGAGACAGGCAGGTTGTATGGTGAGACTGCTAGGGGACAGGCTGGCTGTATGGTGAGGCTGCTAGGAGACAGGCAGGTTGTATGGTGAGACTGCTAGGTTACAGGCAGGTTGTATGGTGAGGCTGCTAGGAGACAGGCAGGTTGTATGGTGAGACTGCTAGGGGACAGGCTGGCTGTATGGTGAGGCTGCTAGGTTACAGGCAGGTTGTATGGTGAGACTGCTAGGGGACAGGCTGGCTGTATGGAGGGATTTCTAGGGGACAGGCAGGTTGTATGGTGAGGCTGCTAGGTTACAGGCAGGTTGTATGGTGAGGCTGCTAGGAGACAGGCAGGTTGTATGGTGAGACTGCTAGGGGACAGGCTGGCTGTATGGTGAGGCTGCTAGGAGACAGGCAGGTTGTATGGTGAGACTGCTAGGGGACAGGCTGGCTGTATGGAGGGATTTCTAGGGGACAGGCAGGTTGTATGGAGGGATTTCTAGGGGACAGGCAGGCTGTATGGTGAGACTGCTAGGAGACAGGCAGGTTGTATGGAGGGATTTCTAGGGGACAGGCTGGCTGTATGGTGAGGCTGCTAGGAGACAGACAGGTTGTATGGAGGGATTTCTAGGGGACAGGCTGGCTGTATGGTGAGACTGCTAGGAGACAGGCAGGTTGTATGGAGGGATTTCTAGGGGACAGGCTGGCTGTATGGTGAGGCTGCTAGGAGACAGGCAGGTTGTATGGAGGGATTTCTAGGGGACAGGCAGGTTGTATGGAGGGATTTCTAGGGGACAGGCAGGCTGTATGGTGAGACTGCTAGGAGACAGGCAGGTTGTATGGAGGGATTTCTAGGGGACAGGCTGGCTGTATGGTGAGACTGCTAGGAGACAGGCAGGTTGTATGGAGGGATTTCTAGGGGACAGGCTGGCTGTATGGTGAGACTGCTAGGAGACAGGCAGGTTGTATGGAGGGATTTCTAGGGGACAGGCAGGTTGTGTGGTGAGGCTGCTGGGGGACATGCAGGCTGTATGGTGAGGCTGCTAGGGGACAGGCAGGCTGTATGGTGAGACTGCTAGGAGACAGGCAGGCTGTGTGGTGAGACTGCTAGGAGACAGGCAGGCTGTGTGGTGAGACTGCTAGGAGACAGGCAGGCTGTGTGGTGAGACTGCTAGGAGACAGGCATGCTGTGTGGTGAGGTGGCTGGGGGACAGGCAGGCTGTGTGGTGAGGCTGCTAGGGGACAGGCAGGCTGTATGGTGAGGCTGCTAGGGGACAGGCTGGGAGGGAGGGACGGTCTGGGAAGATGTCTGCATTCCACATTTACTACACAGTCATAATGAGTCACTGTACCAGACTGACCTAAAATACATGAGAAATCTTCCATATGCACAAAAATCTTATTTTTCTCAAATGTTGTGGACACATTTGTTTTTCATTCCTGTTGGTGAGCATTTCTCCTTTGCCAAGATAATCCACCCACCTGACAGGTGGATTATTATTATTATTATTAAGCTTACAGTATGATCGTTACACGGCTGCTGGGGTCAATAAAAGGCAACTCTAAAATGTACAGTCTTCGTCACACAACACAATGCCCAAAGATGTCTCAAGTGTTGAGGGAGCGTGAAATTGCCATGCATCCTTCAGGAATGTCCACTAAAGCCACATCCAACATCGTTTTAGGGAATTTGGCTGTACGTCCAACCGGCCTCACAACCGTAGACCGTGTGTAACCACGCCAGCCCAGGACCTCCACATCTGGCTTCTTCACCTCAGACCATGTGTAACCACGCCAGCCCAGGACCTCCACATCTGGCTTCTTCACCTCAGACCATGTGTAACCACGCCAGCCCAGGACCTCCACATCTGGCTTCTTCACCTCAGACCGTGTGTAACCACGCCAGCCCAGGACCTCCACATCTGGCTTCTTCACCTCAGACCGTGTGTAACCACGCCAGCCCAGGACCTCCACATCTGGCTTCTTCACCTTAGACCATGTGTAACCACGCCAGCCCAGGACCTCCACATCTGGCTTCTTCACCTCAGACCGTGTGTAACCACGCCAGTCCAGGACATCTGGCTTCTTCACCTCAGACCATGTGTAACCACGCCAGCCCAGGACCTCCACATCTGGCTTCTTCACCTCAGACCGTGTGTAACCACGCCAGCCCAGGACCTCCACATCCGGGTTCTTCACCTCAGACCATGTGTAACCACGCCAGCCCAGGACCTCCACATCTGGCTTCTTCACCTCAGACCATGTGTAACCACGCCAGCCCAGGACCTCCACATCTGGCTTCTTCACCTCAGACCATGTGTAACCACGCCAGCCCAGGACCTCCACATCTGGCTTCTTCACCTCAGACCATGTGTAACCACGCCAGCCCAGGACCTCCACATCTGGCTTCTTCACCTCAGACCATGTGTAACCACACCAGCCCAGGACCTCCACATCTGGCTTCTTCACCTCAGACCACGTGTAACCACGCCAGCCCAGGACCTCCACATCTGGCTTCTTCACCTCAGACCCCATGTAACCACGCCAGCCCAGGACCTCCACATCTGGCTTCTTCACCTCAGACCCCATGTAACCACGCCAGCCCAGGACCTCCACATCTGGCTTCTTCACCTCAGACCGTGTGTAACCACGCCAGCCCAGGACCTCCACATCTGGCTTCTTCACCTCAGACCATGTGTAACCACGCCAGCCCAGGACCTCCACATCTGGCTTCTTCACCTCAGACCATGTGTAACCACGCCAGCCCAGGACCTCCACATCTGGCTTCTTCACCTCAGACCATGTGTAACCACGCCAGCCCAGGACCTCCACATCTGGCTTCTTCACCTCAGACCATGTGTAACCACGCCAGCCCAGGACCTCCACATCTGGCTTCTTCACCTCAGACCATGTGTAACCACGCCAGCCCAGGACCTCCACATCTGGCTTCTTCACCTCAGACCATGTGCCAGCCCAGGACCTCCACATCTGGCTTCTTCACCTCAGACACGCCAGCCCAGGACCTCCACATCTGGCTTCTTCACCTCAGACCATGTGTAACCACGCCAGCCCAGGACCTCCACATCTGGCTTCTTCACCTCAGACCATGTGTAACCACGCCAGTCCAAGACCTCCACATCTGGCTTCTTCACCTCAGACCGTGTGTAACCACGCCAGTCCAAGACCTCCACATCTGGCTTCTTCACCTCAGACCGTGTGTAACCAGGCCAGCCCAGGACCTCCACATCTGGCTTCTTCACCTCAGACCGTGTGTAACCAGGCCAGCCCAGGACCTCCACATCTGGCTTCTTCACCTCAGACCGTGTGTAACCAGGCCAGCCCAGGACCTCCACATCTGGCTTCTTCACCTGCGGGATCGTCTGAGACCAGCCACCCAGACAGCTGATGAAACCGTGAGCTTGCACAACCAAACAATGTCTGCACAAACTGTCAGAAATCGTGTCAGGGAAGCTCATCTGTGTGCTCGGCGTCCTCAACAGGATCTTGACTGCAGTTCGCCGTGGTAACTGACGCCAGTGGGCAAATACTCACTTTCGATGGCCAACGACACGCTGGAGAAGTGTGCTCTATATCCATCAACTTTGAATAGCCATCGAAAAGGAGTGGAACAACATCCCACAGCCCGCAATCAACAGCCTGATCAACTTTATGAGAAGGTGATGCATGAGGCAGAAGGTGGTCACACCAGATACTGACTGCTTTTCTTTAAGGTATCTGTGACCAACAGATGCATATCTGTATTTCCAGTCATGTGAAATCCATAGATTAGGGTCTAATGAATTTATTTCAATTGACTGATTTATTTACATGAACTTTATACGAAATTGTTGCATGTTCTCTTCATATTTTTCTTCAGCGTAGGTTTCTAAGGGGGTGAGAATGGAGACGAGAGAAGAGAGGAATAGTGTAATATGATACTACCCTACGGTTAACACTGAAACACAGACAGTACAGCACTCTCCTGCATTAGAGATATGATACTACCCTAACACTGAAACACTGACAGTACAGCACTCTCCTGCGTTAGAGATATGATACTACCCTACGGTTAACACTGAAACACAGACAGTACAGCACTCTCCTGCGTTAGAGATATGATACTACCCTACATTTAACACTGAAACACAGACAGTACAGCACTCTCCTGCGTTAGAGATATGATACTACCCTACGTTTAACACTGAAACACAGACAGTACAGCACTCTCCTGCATTAGAGATATGATACTACCCTACGGTTAACACTGAAACACAGACAGTACAGCACTCTCCTGCATTAGAGATATGATACTACCCTACGGTTAACACTGAAACACAGACAGTACAGCACTCTCCTGCATTAGAGATATGATACTACCCTACGGTTAACACTGAAACACAGACAGTACAACACTCTCCTGCATTAGAGATATGATACTGCCCTAACACTGAAACACAGACAGTACAGCACTCTCCTGCGTTAGAGATATGATACTACCCTACGGTTAACACTGAAACACAGACAGTACAGCACTCTCCTGCATTAGAGATATGATAATACCCTAACACTGAAACACAGACAGTACAGCACTCTCCTGCATTAGAGATATGATACTACCCTACGGTCAACACTGAAACACTGACAGTACAGCACTCTCCTGCATTAGAGATATGATACTACCCTACGGTTAACACTGAAACACAGACAGTACAGCACTCTCCTGCGTTAGAGATATGATACTACCCTACGGTTAACACTGAAACACAGTCAGTACAGCACTCTCCTGCATTAGAGATATGATACTACCCTAACACTGAAACACAGACAGTACAACACTCTCCTGCGTTAGAGATATGATACTACCCTAACACTGAAACACAGACAGTACAACACTCTCCTGCATTAGAGATATGATACTACCCTAATACTGAAACACAGACAGTACAACACTCTCCTGCATTAGAGATATGATACTACCCTAACACTGAAACACAGACAGTACAACACTCTCCTGCATTATAGATATGATACTACCCTACGGTTAACACTGAAACACAGACAGTACAGCACTCTCCTGCATTAGAGATATGATACTACCCTACGGTTAACACTGAAACACAGACAGTACAGCACTCTCCTGCATTAGAGATATGATACTACCCTACGTTTAACACTGAAACACAGACAGTACAGCACTCTCCTGCATTAGAGATACGATACTACCCTACGGTCAACACTGAAACACAGACAGTACAGCACTCTCCTGCATTAGAGATATGATACTACCCTACGGTTAACACTGAAACACAGACAGTACAGCACTCTCCTGCATTAGAGATATGATACTGCCCTAACACTGAAACACAGACAGTACAACACTCTCCTGCGTTAGAGATATGATACTACCCTACGGTTAACACTGAAACACAGACAGTACAGCACTCTCCTGCGTTAGAGGTATGATACTACCCTACGGTTAACACTGAAACACAGACAGTACAGCACTCTCCTGCGTTAGAGGTATGATACTACCCTACGGTCAACACTGAAACACAGACAGTACAGCACTCTCCTGCGTTAGAGGTATGATACTACCCTAACACTGAAACACAGACAGTACAGCACTCTCCTGCGTTAGAGGTATGATACTACCCTACGGTTAACACTGAAACACAGACAGTACAACACTCTCCTGCGTTAGAGATATGATACTACCCTACGGTCAACACTGAAACACAGACAGTACAGCACTCTCCTGCATTAGATATATGATACTACCCTAACACTGAAACACAGACAGTACAGCACTCTCCTGCATTAGAGATATGATACTACCTTACTGTTAACACTGAAACACTGACAGTACAGCACTCTCCTGCGTTAGAGATATGATACTACCCTACGGTCAACACTGAAACACAGACAGTACAGCACTCTCCTGCATTAGAGATATGATACTACCCTACGGTTAACACTGAAACACAGACAGTACAGCACTCTCCTGCATTAGAGATATGATACTACCCTAACACTGAAACACAGCCCTGTATCATCTGACCTCTCTCATCTACTGTACTGCTGCACCAGTGTTGTTGTGATAGAATGGCAGAGTGGGGTGAACATGTTTCATCTAGAATCTAAACGATGCCAGTGAGTTCTGACCACCCACGCTCACCATGTCCAGAGAGAGCAACACAACACGATACTGTCATTATCAAAACAAATCAAATCAAATTGTATTTGTCACATGCGCCGAATACAACAACCTTACAGTGAAATGCTTACTTACAAGCCCTTAACCAACAATGCAGTTTTAAGAAAAAATAAGTGTTAAGTAAAAAATAGATAAGTAACAAATAATTAAAGAGCAGCATTAAAATAACAATAAGCGAGGGGGGTACAGGTACAGTGTCAATGTGAAGGGGCACTGGTATGTCAAGGTAATTGAGGTAATATGTACATGTAGGTAGAGTAAATTAACTATGCATAGATAATAAACAGACAGTAGCAGCAGTGTAAAAGAGGGGGTGGCAATGCAAATAGTCTGGGTAGCCATTTGATTAGCAGTTCAGGAGTCTTATGGCTTGGAGGTAGAAGCTGTTAAGGAGTCTTTTGGACCTAGACTTGGAGCTCTGGTACCACTTGCCGTGCGTTAGCAGAGAGAACAGTCTATGACTGGGGTGGCTGGAGTCAATGGCAATTCTTTGGGCCTTCCTCTGACACCACCTGGTATAGAGGTCCTGGATGGCAGGAAGCTTAGCCCCGGTGATGTACTGCCCTCTGTAGTGCCTTGCGGTCGAAGCTGAACAGTTGCCATACCAGGCAGTGATGCCCTCGATGGTGCAGCTGTAGAACTTTTTGAGGATCGTAGAACCCATGCCAAAACTTTTCTGAGGGGGAATAGGCTTTGTCGTGCCCTCTTCATAACTGTCTTGGTGTGCTTGGACCATGTTAGTTTGTTGGTGATGTGAACACCAAGGAACTTGAAGCTCTCAACCTGTTCCACTGCAGCCCCATCGATGAGATTGGGGGCGTGCTTGGTCCGCTTATTCCTGTAGTCCACAATCATCTCCTTTGTCTTGATCACTTTGAGGGAGAGGATGTTGTCCTGGCACCACACGGCGGGGTCTCTGCCCTCCTCACTCATGGCTGTCTCATTGTTGTCGGTGATCAGGCCTACCACTGTTGTGTCATCGACAAACTTAATGATGGTGTTGGAGTACAGCAGGGGACTGAGGGGCCCCTGTTTTGAGGATTAGCGTGGTGGCTGTGTTGTTACCTACCCTTCCAGCCCGGCAGGAAGTCCAGGATCCAGTTGCAGAGGGAGGTGTTTAGTCCCAGGGTCCTTAGCTTAGTGATGAGCTTTAAGGACACTATGGTGTTGAACGCTGAGCTGTAGTCAATGAACAGCATTCTCACATAGGTGTTCCTTTTGTCCAGGTGGGAAAGGGCAGTGTGGAGAGCAATAACGATTGCTTTATTTGTGGATCTGTTGGGGCGGAATGCAAATTGGACTGGGTTTAGGGTTTCTGGGATAATGGTGAGTGAGGGCTACGGGTCCGTAGGCAGATTACCTTAGTGTTCTTGGGCACAGGCACTATGGTGGTCTCCTTGAAACATGTTGGTATTACAGACTCAGTCAGGGACAGGTTGAAAATGTCAATGAAGACTCTTGCCAGTTGGTCAGCGCATGCTCTGAGTTCATGTCCTGGTAATCCATCTGCTTCCCTGCCTGCTGCCCTGCCTGCTACCCTGCCTTCTACCCTACCTGCTACCCTGCCTTCTACCCTACCTGCTACCCTGCCTTCTACCCTGCCTGCTACCCTGCCTTCTACCCTGCCTTCTACCCTGCCTTCTACCCTGCCTTCTACCCTGCCTTCTACCCTGCCTGCTACCCTGCTTTCTATCCCGCTTTCTACCCTACCTGCTGCCCTGCCCGCTACTGCTACCCTGAATATCTCTTCTAGATCCATCTGATATCTCTTCTTGATCTACTATCTCTTCTTGATCTATTATCTCTTCTTGATCTACTATCTCTTCCTGATCCACCTTTTATCTCTTCCTGATATATCTTCTGTCTCTTCTCCGATGCCTCTCAAAGTGTCAGGGGGCCGAGCAGAGAGCAGCACCCTGATGCTGTAGGAATGTTCACACATCTTCCATTCAGAGTGGCGCTTTGATGTGAACTGGTTCAAGACCCTCAGCCCCTCTCCTCCTCAGTTCTGTACCCACAGCCTGTAATGCTTCATGGCTGTATGGGCCTGCTGCCGCCTACCTTCATGGCCCTTGGATAAATATTCTGCTCATGTTTGGAATGAAGGACTTAAGTGTGTTCAGAGGAGTTTAGTTTATTAGGATCCCCATTAGCTACTGCATATACAGCAGCCCATCCACCTTGCCCTTTACTTTCCCCGGGGTCCACATGAAACATAGAAATACATGACAAAGTATAGAACAGTTATAGACAAGAACAACATAAGATTACATTAAATTAAACATTAAACATCTCTGAACTAACGTGGTGTGTTGTCTCTGATCTAATGTGGTGTGTTATCTCTGTGGTCTAACGTGGTGTGTTATCTCTGTGGTCTAACATGGTGTGTTGACTCTGATCTAACATGGTGTGTTGTCTCTGATCTAACATGGTGTGTTGTCTCTGATCTAACATGGTGTGTTGTCTGATCTAACATGGTGTGTTGTCTCTGATCTAACATGGTGTGTTGTCTCTGTGGTCTAACGTGGTGTGTTGTCTCTGTGGTCTAACGGGGTGTGTTGTCTCTGTGGTCTAACGTGGTGTGTTGTCTCTGTGGTCTAACGTGGTGTGTTGTCTCTCTGATCTAACGTGGTGTGTTGTCTCTCTGATCTAACGTGGTGTGTTGTCTCTGATCTAATGTGGTGTGTTGTCTCTCTGATCTAACATGGTGTGTTGTCTCTGATCTAACATGGTGTGTTGTCTCTCTGATCTAATGTGGTGTGTTGTCTCTGTGGTCTAACGTGGTGTGTTGTCTCTGTGGTCTAACGTGGTGTGTTGTCTCTGTCCTCAGTACTCTTCAGTGTCATATAGTGATAGTGTCGTTTCTCATCTCTCTCCTCAGTACTCTTGGGGAAGCCTGGGCTCAGCTAAAGAAGAGTCTGGCTGACGAGGCCGAGGTTCACCTCAAGTTCTCCTCTAAGGTAGAACACATTATGTTACACTTTCCTGAAATATAACACACTGGACTGCATTCTTGACATTTAATCTGTTGTGTTCACTCTTGGGAAAAATGCTTCCAAAAGGGTTCTTTGCAGAGGGATAGGGTTCTACCAAGAACTGTTTTTATCAGTTTGTAAGGCAAAGGATTCTACCTAGAACCTTTAACATTCTAAGAATCGTTGTACGAAGAAAGGGTTCTTTGATGATTCTTTGGAAGGCAAGAATGATTCTTTGGAAGGCAGGAAGAGTTCTACATAGAACCATGTAATATTTCCCAGCATGCTCTATTGCAGGGAGATTTTCAGAATTGTTTATTTTATTCAGTGGCGTAAAGTACCAAAGTAAAAAATCCTTGAAAGTAGTACTTGTGTCGTTTTTGGAGGTATCTGTACTTAATTTTACTATTTATATTTTTGACTACTTTTACTTTTACTTCACTACATTCCTAAAGACACTTTTGTACTTTTTCATCCATACATCTTCCTAACACTCAAGAGTATTTGTTAAGTTTTGAATGGCTAGCAAGCCAGGAAAATGGTTCAATTCACACACGTATCAAACGAACATCCCTGGTCCTCCCTACTGCCTCTGATCTGGTAGTGTCACGCCCTGGTCTATATTTATTATGTTATCTTCATTTATTGGGTCAGGCCAGGGTGTAACATGGGTTTATTTGTAGTGTGTTTCGTCTTGGGGTTGTGTGGGGTGTATAGATTAGTCTATGGCTGCCTGAGGTGGTTCTCAATCAGAGTCAGGTGATTATCGTTGTCTCTGATTGGGAACCATATTTAGGTAGCCTGGGTTTCACTGTGTGTTTGTGGGTGATTGTTCCTGTCTCCTGTCTCTGCCGCACTGGCAGAGCGACCGGGAGTATTCAACCAGGTAAGGTTGGGCAGGCTCGGTGCTCAAGAGCTCCAGTGCGCCTGCACGGTCTGGTCTACCCAGTACCACCTGCACCAGTCAGGGCTGTTTCGGTTTTCGACGTTTGTTGTTTTGTATTGTTCGTGTTCTTCTTCATTAAAGATGTATCGAACGAACCACATTGCATTTTGGTCCGATCCTTGTTCCACCTCTTCGTCAGAGGAGGAGTTGGAAGAAAGCCGTTACAGAATCACCCACCACAAACGGACCAAGCAACGTGTCAACAGGCAGGAGCCACAGGAGAAGCAACAAAGGCAGCAACAGCGATCACAGGACTTCTGGACTTGGGACGAGATATTGGACGGAAAAGGACCCTGGGATCAGCCTGGAGAATATCGCCGTCCCAAGGAAGAACTGGAGGCGGTAAAAGCGGAGAGGCGCTGGTATGAAGAGGCAGCGCGGCGACGCGGTTGGAAGCCCGAGAGTCAGCCCCAAAAATTTATTGTGGGGGGCTAACAGGGAGTATGGCTACGTCAGGTAGGAGACCTGCGCAAACTCCCTGTGCTTACCGGGGGGCTAGAGAGACCGGGCAGGCACCGTGTTATGCTGTGGTGCGCACGGTGTCTCCAGTGCGGGTGCATAGCCCGGTGCGTTCTATGCCAGCTCCGCGTATCGGCCGGGCTAGATTGAGCGTCGAGCTAAATGCCATGAAGCCGGCTCTACACATCTGGTCCCCAGTGCGTCTCCTTGGGCAGGCTTACATGGCACCAGCCTTACGCTCGGTATCCCCGTTTCGTCTGCATAACCCAGTGCGGGCTATTCCACCATGCCGCACTGGCAGAGCGACCGGGAGTATTCAACCAGGAAAGGTTGGGCAGGCTCGGTGCTCAAGAGCTCCAGTGCGCCTGCACGGTCTGGTCTACCCAGTACCACCTCCACACCCCAGCCCTCCGGTGGCAGCTCCCCGCACCAGGCTTCCTGTGCGTGTCCTCGGCCCAGTACCACCAGTGCCAGCAACACGCATCAGACCTACTGTGCGCCTCGCCTCTCCAGCGCTGCCGGAGCCTTCCTCCTCTCCTGTGCTGCTGGAGCCTCCCGCCTGTTTAGCGCTGCCAGAGCCTTCCGCCTCTACAGCGGAGTCTCCTGCCCGTTTGGAGCAGCCAGAGCTGCCAGTCTGCATGGAGCAGCCAGAGCTGCCAGTCTGCATGGAGCAGCCAGAGCTGCCAGTCTGCATGGAGCAGCCAGAGCTGCCAGTCTGCAAGGAGCTGCCAGTCTGCATGGAGCTGCCAGTCTGCAGCTGTTGCAAGTCTGCCAGAGCTGGTCTGCATGGAGCAGCCAGAGCTGTCAGTCTGAAAGAAGCCGCCAGAGCTGTCAATCTGCATGGAGCAGCCAGAGCCGCCAGTCAGCATGGAGCAGCCAGAGCCGCCAGTCAGCGTGAAGCAGCCAGAGCTGCCAGTCAGCGTGGAGCAGCCAGAGCCGTCAGTCTGCCAGGATCCGCCAGTCAGCTAGACTCTTCCAGATCTGCCAGTCAGCCAGACTCTTCCAGATCTGCCAGTCAGCCAGACTCTTCCAGATCTGCCAGTCAGCCAGACTCTTCCAGATCTGCCAGTCAGCCAGACTCTTCCAGATCTGCCAGTCAGCCAGACTCTTCCAGATCTGCCAGTCAGCCAGACTCTTCCAGATCTGCCAGTCAGCCAGACTCTTCCAGATCTGCCAGTCAGCCAGACTCTTCCAGATCTGCCAGTCAGCCAGACTCTTCCAGATCTGCCAGTCAGCCAGACCCTTCCAGATCTGTCAGTCAGCCAGACCCTTCCAGATCTGCCAGTCAGCCAGACTCTTCCAGATCTGCCAGTCAGCCAGACTCTTCCAGATCTGCCAGTCAGCCAGACTCTTCCAGATCTGCCAGTCAACCAGACTCTTCCAGATCTGCCAGTCAACCAGACTCTTCCAGATCTGCTAGTCAACCAGACTCTTCCAGATCCGCCAGTCAGCCAGGATCTGCCAGAACTGCCAGCCAGCCAGGATCTGCCGAATTCAACAACCTGGCTGGGCTTCCTCTCAGTGCTGGGCTTCCTCTGTCCCGAGCTGCCCCTCTGTCACGAGCTGCCCCTCTGTCCCGAGCTGCCCCTCTGTCCCGAGCTGCCCCTCTGTCCCGAGCTGCCCCTCTGTCCCGAGCTGCCCCTCAGTCCAGTGGGTTTCTGGGTGAGGACTACTAGGCCATGGTCGGCGGCGAGGGTGGACAATCCTAGGACGCGAGGAGGGGGGACTAAGACATTCATAGAGTGGGTTCCACATCCCTAGCCGGAGCCGCCACCATGGACAGACGCCCACCCGGACCCTCCCTATTGTTTTTGTTGTGCGTCCGGGAGTCCGCACCTTAGGGGGGGGGTTCTGTCACGCCCTGGTCTATATTTATTATGTTATCTTAATTTATTGGGTCAGGCCAGGGTGTGACATGGGTTTATTTGTAGTGTGTTTCGTCTTGGGGTTGTGTGGGGTGTATAGATTAGTCTATGGCTGCCTGAGGTGGTTCTCAATCAGAGTCAGGTGATTGTCGTTGTCTCTGATTGGGAACCATATTTAGGTAGCCTGGATTTCACTGTGTGTTTGTGGGTGATTGTTCCTGTCTCTGTGTTTGTTGCACCAGTCAGGGCTGTTTCGGTTTTCGACGTTTGTTGTTTTGTATTGTTCGTGTTCTTCTTCATTAAAGATGTATCGAACGAACCACGTTGCATTTTGGTCCGATCCTTGTTCCACCTCTTCGTCAGAGGAGGAGGTAGAAGAAAGCCGTTACAGGCAGACTCACTAAACACACATGCTTTGTTTGTAAATGATGTCTGTATTGGAGTGTGCCCCTGGTTATCCGTCAATAAAAAAAACTAGAAAATGTTGTTTAATATAGGGAATTTGAAATGATTTATACGTTTACTTTTATTTTCAACACTTAAGTATACTTTAGCAATTACATTTACATTTGATACTTAAGTATATTTAAAACCAAATACTTTTTGACTTTTACTCAAGTAGTATTTTACTGGGTGACTTTCACTTTTACTTGAGTAATTTTCTATTAAGGTATCTCTACTTTTACTCAAGTATGACAATTGGGTACTTTTTCCACCAGTGCTTTTACTGTGAAACAGTACCTGTGTTTTTGCATGTACATGTATTGGCTGATACACTTGATGCTAAACAAAGATAAATAACTTTCAGTTTTCTTAATAAACTAATCCAATCTGTTAGTAATTGGATGTATTGCACTCGTTACTGAGATGTTTGTTCCAGTTGAGATGTTTGAAGTTGTCTCAGTACTTAGTCTTCCCTGCCCTGGCAGTCATTCTGAATGCATGTTGCAGCTGATCAACGATTCCACTTGTTGGATATCTTAACTCCGTCTGTCTTCCAATAGGAATTACACATCACGTTGCAAGCCAGCATAATGTGATTTGCAGGCCTGACGTGGCCTGTAAACCAGTAGTGATGGGGGAAACTAAGCTTCCTGAAGCATTGAGGCTTTCCAATTAATTTTCTTGAAAATAGATTATTTACTCCGAGCTTTTTTATTCGTTCACAATATACATTAGTGACATCTGCTGGTCAGTAATAGATAGCAATGTGTAATTATCAGATATACAATTTTTTTCCCCACTCCTGATTTAGGGAAAGGGAGATACCTAGTCAGTTGTCCAACTGAATGTATTCGACTGAAATGTGTCTTCCTAATCAAATCTTTATGGCGCAGCGCTAAGTCGTTGGCTTTAGCTCCGTACAATCAGTTGGAATATCACATTCGCATCTCACATCAAGTTAACTATTTTGGCATTATTTAGGATGCTTAAGACAGACATTTATACTATACTGAATCAAATCAATTATTTGAACAACAGTGCAGATAGTGTGAACTCACATAAAACTATTTTCAAAATAGTGCACCTTCAACAGGATTCAACCTAACACCCTCATGTTCCAAAGTTTCCTACTCTACCTGCTAAGCTACCGGTCAGGTGTAATTACAAAACCCTAACTAAATCTATCCACGGTATTTACGGTATCCATTAGAGGTCGGTGTTTGAAAGCAGCTTCATCGAAGAAAGCAAACTCATTGGGATCTGGGCATTTTGCAACAGACGGTTTGAAAAAGCGCGTGATCAAACGATGCTTCGGGTGTCATTGATTACGTGCTTCTGATGAAGTGATACACGCATCGGCACACTGCTTCGAAGTTAGCTGCTTGGCGATTTTGCGCATACCTTGGAGCGCCAGTATCACACGTAACATCACTATAAACCAGGAGTTTCCTAACACCATTGGGTTAGGGCATAACTAGGCCCTCAAAGAAAAACCTTATGATCAGTGGTGATTTTAGCATTTACATCTTTGTGGGGCAAAAAAAATGTTAGATACATACACTACACTACACTGCACAACACTAAACAATACATGAATTGCACTATAATGGTGACAAGTGGTGCCCACAAAGTGTTAGGACCTACATAAAGCTGTACCAACAGCAGAGCTTCCTTTTCAGCACCATGGAGTGAATCCTTACCACCGCTACACCTGGCTATCAGCAGAGCCTTGTCTGGCAGCGAAACAATTCATTCAGCCTCATTTACTGCCTTTTAAAATAAATAAAAACATAGCTGATATGGCTGACTATATCTCTCTGGCATATTATATAATTTATGCAGCAGCAGATAAGACATTTTTGGACTCACTTTGTTGTGCGCGAGGTCCTTCTTTGGCAAATTTTGTCATCAAAGAAAGAGAAAGATTTATAATTCTGAGTTGGACGACGTTCAAAACATATTTTCCCAGTCTGAAAGCGTTTAATCCCGACTTCCCAGTTCCAATGCTTGTGGTTAGCAACTGTCACCAATTCCTTCCAAACAACTCATTGTTGTATTTGTGATTTCCACCTTAAATGTTTTTTGGGAAAAAAAGAATATTCAATAAATAGGAATCATACAGTATACTAGCAGTGAAGCCACTCAACAACTACATCATACCAGTAATCCAACAGATTCCCATTCAGAGCAACACACAGAAGCATCCCTGCTCAAGGGCATGTTGACCGATCTACCACCAGGTGGTACCCCCCCCCCCACAGTTCCCCAATAGCTGTCACTCAATCATTCGAGACCCCTCCCACAGCCCCCCAGGAAGAAAAATAAAAAAAACAATAAATTCCATTCCCCCAAGAACCCCCCCAGTGAACCAACAACCAAGAGAAGTAACTGAAGAGAAAAAAGGAAAAGACAGAAGAAAACAGCAAACAACAATGCAAAAAAAAAAAAAAAAATACATTTAAAACAAAGGACATCAAGGACAACTGAAATCATAACAGCAAAGCCAACGGTATATGTTAGTGTGCATGTCTGGCACTATTACATGTGTGTGTGTGTGTTCCTGTATGTGTTTATTTGAATGAGAGTGTGTGCATGTGTACAAACACGCAAACCGGCTTCAGTTGTAAAAACACTGCCACTTAGTGTCATTCCAATGTACTTTTTATTATGTTTTATTTTGACTTTAAAAATTATATATAATTATTAAAAACGTGTATCTTTGACTATGATTCTCTCTCTCTCACTTTTCTCCAATTCCACACACCCAACCCTCAGTTTCCCTCAGCCCATCCCATCTCTCTCTGCTGGCCACCCACTTTGGGTTTCTACTCAACACATATCTTTCAACTATGCTGTGATGTTTAACGTACAATTTCAATCTATCCACTCAAATAGAATCCACAGATTGCGAGTTGAAGATAAGTACTTTTACTAAGAGTATTAGTATATTAGTTATTGACTGACCTGGTCTCTCCAGATCTCCTAAAAGTACTATTTCTAGGGTCAATTTTTTTCTGAGACCAGAAACCATAATAAATGGTATATTGATTCTGTACCCTCACAACTTAATCTGCAGAGCTTCGATGATTTTATGCCCCAAATATTAGAACTCCCATCTAATATTTAGGCTGGGTTTCTGTACAGCACTTTGTGACATCAGCTGATGTATGAAGGGCTTTATACATACATTTGATTGAAATGTGATAATATCTAGATGAGATGAAATGATTTGAACACATTCTTCATGGACCTCTATCCCTTCCATAAACCTTTTTTTAAACCTAAAATACCTAGTGTCCAATTCAATCCAGTTCAATCAGGCTTCTGGAGTAATTTAGCAATATTTCCTCTTGTAACTGCAATTAAGTACTTTCATTAATTTCATACTGTCTTAATTGATTGATTTGCCCATATCATTCCTATAGACTGTTTTTCACCATCCCGTTAATAATTTCCTGGTCCTCAGCCCGACACTCTTCAGTAGAATCAAAGCAGCTCACTAATCAAACTCTACATTGACCTACTTTTATAGTTTAGAGAGGAGACAACTTTGTTATTAGAAATCATTGACATCTCTTGTATACACATCTAATGGGATTTTTTTGTGTGGTTTTTTTTGCAAAAGCTATCATTACACAGCAAATTCTACAGTATTGAATCAACATGGAGTTTTACATTTAACACTGTTCCAGTGTCTATACATGTCCACACTTTTCAGTGTTAAATTCATCCTTTGCTTAGTTCTGATGGGTTTAAACTTTCTCAGTGTCAGGAAATGATACCTGTTGTTTTACGGTAAAACTCCCTTCGGGGTTGTTGTTTTAACACAAAGCCTTATTTGCATATTTCCCAGTGTGCCTAACTCTATATGACAATATATTACATATATCATAAGGCCTTATTTTGAGGATCTAGTTTTACCTTAACAAAGTGGCCAGAATGTAACGGCTTTCATCGTCAGATGAGGAAGAGTAGTCAGACCAAAGCGCAGCGTGGTAAGTGTTCATGTTTGTTTATTGAACTGAACACTAATACAAAATAACAAGAGAATAAATTCAACCAAAACAGTCCCGTAAGGTGCAAACACTAAACAACATAACTACCCACAAAACCCATGTGGGAAAAAGCTACCTAAGTATGGTTCCCAATCAGAGACAACGAAAGACAGCTGTCCCTGATTGAGGACCATACCCGCCAAAACAAAGAAATACAAAAACACAGAAAAAGGACATAGAATGCCCACCCAAATCACACCCTGACCAAACCAAAATAGAGACATAAAAAGCTCTCTACGGTCAGGGCGTGACACTGAAGCTCCTGGTTGAACTCAAATTGATGAAGGCCCACAAGTCTGAAATTGAATGAATTTAACAACCATGTCTTTTTCACTAACAAATACAAAAACATCAAACAGATGCAACTCAAATTTGGACCTCCTACATGATCACAGTGACACTATTGGTTTGAATTAGGACCAACAAAATCCCTTTAAGTAACTGTACTCAGTTTATTAGGTACACCACCCACTCCTACAGACAGTGAGTCACGTGGCTTGCTCTATAAAGCAGGCAGACAGGCATCGAGGCATTCAGTTACTGTTACACTGAATGTTAGAGTGGGGAACACGAGTGACCTAAGCAACTTTGACCGTTGTATGATCGTCAGTGCCAGACCCACCGGTTCCAGTACCTCAGAAATGACCAGTCCCCTGGGCTTTTAGCGCACGACATTGTCTAGGATTTACCGAGAATGGTGCGACAAACAAAAAACATCCAGTCAGCTGCGGTCTTGTGAGCGAAAACAGCTCATTGATGAGAGGTCGAAGGAGAATGGCAAGAATCATGTAAGCTAAGAGGTGGGCCACAAACAGGCGAATGACGGCGCAGTACCACAGTGGTGTGCAGAACGGCATCTCGGAACACACAACTCGTCGGTCACGGATTGGCTACTGCAGCAGACGACCAGGTTCCACTCCTATCAGCTAGAAACAAGAAGAAGAGGCTCCAGTGGGCACAAGATCACCAACACTGGACAACTGAGGGGTGGATGGAGTCCATGGCCCTATCCTGCCTGGTACAGGCTGGTGGCAGAGGTATAATGGTCTGGTGAATCCCGGGTCCTGTTGTTGCCTGGTGTCAACGGTATAGGCTGGTGGCAGAGGTATAATGGTGTGGGGAATTGAGCAATGTTTCAATGCCCCGAGGAATGCAGGCTGTTCTGGAGGCAAAGGAGGGTCCGACCCGGGTACTAGATGGGTGTACCTAACAAACTGGCCACTGAGTGTATCTTAAGTGCAGTAGTAATGACAGTTTTGAGTAATGACAACACATTGGGTTTTACATTGTAGGGAACACTGACCCATTTGCTGTGTGAGGATATGATATACAGGCATAAAAAACAAGACAAAAATAAAACAACTGTCATCACAATATGTCATTATTTATTTATAGGAAAGGCCAGCTGTTTTTGCTAACCATGTGACTTGACCAGGAAAGAACTTCACGCATAGGCCTTCTAAACAGGTCTGCCTTTAAACTTCTGTTATTTAACTCTTTCAGCTCCAGAGCGAGGTGGAGAAGCCTCTGTTGACGTTCAGGGATAACTTTAAGAAGGACATGAAGAGGTTCAATCATCACATCGCAGAACTACGGAAACAGCTGGTTGGACGACACTCAGCCGTGGAGAAGGTACGCATCCAGACGCAGTGAGACGCAACAAACACACACAGGCACACACACACACACAAATACAGAGACATGCACACAGAGGCACAAACACACACAAATACGGAGACATGCACACAGAGGCACAAACACACACTCATAAAACATACAGAACTCAACGTAATATAAACTGTCCTTGCACTTGGCAGCTGTAGAATTTCAGGAATCTTCTCAGACATGATTAAAATTCCACAACTGCCCCCTAAGTCTAGAACCGTTTCCTGTCAACACACACCCACACACACACTACCACTTCCTTGTTCTATAAATAACGATTGGACTGATCGCTTCAGCTTCTACTGTCATCTTCTCACCATCAGTCATCTAGGGTTATGGTTAGTCATCTAGACATTCATCACAGACCTGTCATCTCCTCACCATCAGTCATCTAGGGTTATGGTTAGTCATCTAGACATTCATCACAGACCTGTCATCTCCTCACCATCAGTCATCTAGGGTTATGGTTAGTCGTCTAGACATTCATCACAGACCTGTCATCTCCTCACCATCAGTTATCTAGACATTCATCACAGACCTGTCATCTCCTCACCATCAGTCATCTAGGGTTATGGTTAGTCATCTAGACAGACCTGTCATCTCCTCACCATCAGTCATCTAGGGTTATGGTTAGTCATCTAGACATTCATCACAGACCTGTCATCTCCTCACCATCAGTCATCTAGGGTTATGGTTAGTCATCTAGACATTCATCACGCATTTCACACAAGTGGCTTATAGAAAGTAATAGCCTACTGCAATACCCTGAAGTATGTCCCCATTTACTTTCCTATAAGCATTCATAACAGCTTATAACAAACTTATGCCAGCCTGTATAACATCGGAATGCATCTGTAGGCTCGTAAGGTTCTAGCAGACAGACAGAAGGGCCTGGAGGAGCTATTTTATTTTATTTTTTGTATTTTTTTAACCTTTATTTAACCAGGCAAGTCAGTTAAGAACAAATTCTTATTTTCAATGACGGCCTGGGAACAGAGGGTTAACTGCCTGTTCAGTGGCAGAATGACAGATTTGTACCTTGCCTATAAGCCTTCATAACACCTTATAACCGCCAAAGAAGTGCTTTGAAAGACTAGTCAAGGATCATATCACCTCCACCTCACCCTAGACCTACTTCAGTTTGCATACTGCCCGAACCGGTCCACAGTCGATGCAGTCGCCATCACACTGCACACTGCCCTACCCCATCTGGACAAGAGGAATAACCATGTCAGAATGCTGTTCATCAACTACAGTGCAGCATTCAACACCATAGTGCCCTCCAAAGCTCATCATCTAGCTGGAGGCCCTGGGTCTCAACTCTGCCCTGTGCAAGTGGGTCCTGGACTTTCTGAGGGCCGCCCCGAGGTGGTGAAGGTAGGAAACAATCTTCACTTCGCTGACTCTTAACACTGGGGCCCCACAAGGGTGCATGCTCAGTCCCCTCCTGTACTCATTGTTCACCCATGACTGCGTGGCCATGCAGGCCTCCAACTCAATCATCAAGTTTGCAGATGACACAACATTAGTGGGCTTGATTACCAACAACGACGAGACAGCCGGAGTGTGGTGTCAGGAAAACAACCTCTCACTCAATGTAAAAAAAAGGAGATGATTGTGGACTTCAGGAAACAGCAGAGGGAGCACCCCCCTATCCACATCTACAGGACAGTAGTGGAGAAGGTGGAAATGTTTAAGTTCCTCGGCGTACACATCACAGACAAACTGAAATGGTCCACCCACACCGACAGTGTGGCTTGTCATCTAAAACCCTGACAAACTTTTACAGATGCACAATTGAGAGCATCCTGTCAGGCTACATCACCGCCTGGTATGGCAACTGCACCGCCCTCAACCGCAAGGCTCTCCAGAGGGAGGTGCGGTCTGCACAACGCATCACCGGGGGCAAACTACCTTCCCTCCAGGACACCTACAGCACCTGATGTCACAGAATGTCCAAAAAGATCATCAAGGACAACAACCACCCGAGCCACTGCCTGTTCACCCCGCTATCATCCAGAAGGCGAGCTCAGTACAGGTGCATCAAAGCTGGGACCGAGAGACTGAAAAACAGCTTCTATCTCAAGGCCATCAGACTGCTAAACAGCAATCACTAACTCGCAGAGGCTGCTCACTACATAGAGACTCAAATCACTGGCCACTTTAATAAATGGATCACTAGTCATTTTAAACAATGGCACTTTAATAATGTTTACATATCGTACATTACTGTCAGCGAATGGGTGCAGAGTTGTAGCGGAGTCAGGCGCAGGACACAGGTTTTGAGCAACACAACAGAGTTTACTCAAAAAATCAAGCAAAAATTCCAAATAGGAACATACATACACACTAGCACAATCAACAACCACTTAAGACACCAACACTCACAGACAGAACATAAATGTATGCCAGAGGGTTAAATAAGGAACATGGGAATTGGGAATTGAAACCAGGTGTGTGTAATACAGACAAAACAAAATGAAAACTGAAGCATGGATCGGTGGTGACTAGAAAGCCGGTGACGTCGACCGCCGAACACCACCTGAACAAGGAGAAGGGCCGACTTCGGCGGAAGTCGTGACAGTACCCCCACCTCCCCCTTGATGCGTGGCTCCAGCAGCGGGCCGACACCGGCCTCGGGGACGACCCGGAGGACGGGACGCAGGGCGATCCGGGTGGAGACGGTGAAACTCTGTAGCAATGAAGGATCTAGGATGTCCTCCACCGGTACCCAGCATCTCTCCTCCGGGCCAAACCCCTCCCACTCCACAAGGTACTGAAGGCCCCTGCCCGACGCCTTGAGTCCATGATGACTCGTACGGTATACACCGGAACCCCCTCGATGTCCAGTGGTGGTGGAGGAACCTCCCGCACCTCAGACTGCTGGAACAGACCAGCCACCACTGGCCTGAGGAGAAATACATGGAACGAGTGGTTAATGTGATAATCAGGGGGGAGTTGTAACCTATAACAAACCTTGTTCAGTCAGGTTTCGGGTCGAGAGCCAGACCCGATCCCCCGGTGCATACACCCGGGCCTCACTGAGGTGGCGGTCGGCACTCGCCTTTAGCTTCCTGACGGCCCTTTGTAGCCGCACATGGGCAGCGTTCCATGTCTCCTCTGAGTGCCGAAACCATTCATCCATCACAGGAGCCTCGATCTGGCTCTGATGTCATGGTGCCAGGATTGGCTGATAACCCAGCACACACTGAAATGGTGATAGGTTGGTAGAGGAGTGGTGAAGGGAATTTTGGGCCATCTCCACCCAGTGGATGTAAACTGCTCACTCTCCCGGTCGGTCCTGGCAATAGGACCGCAGAAACCTACCCACATCCTGGTTGACATCCTGGTTGACTCTCGGGGTGAAAACCTGAGGTAAGGCTGACCGAGACCTCCAGGCGTTCCATAAACGCCCTCCAGACTCTAGATGTGAATTGGGGACCCCAATCAGAAACTATATCCTCAGGCACCCTGTAGTGCTGGAATACGTGGGTGAACAGGGCCTCCGCAGTTTGTAGAGCCATAGGGAGACCGGGCAAAGGAAGGAGACGGCAGGACTTAGAAAACCGATCCACAACGACCAGGATCGTGGTGTTACCCCGCGCCGGGGGAAGATCCGTCATGAAATCCACCAATTGGTGTGACCACGGTCGTTGTGGAACGGGAAGGAGTTGTAATTTTCCTCTGGGCAGGTGTCTAGGTGCCTTGCACTGTGCGCATACCGAACAAGAGAAAACATAAACCCTCACGTCCTTAGCTAAAGTGGGCCACCACTACTTCCCAGCAAGACAGCGCACCGTCCGACCGATGCCAGGATGACCAGAGGAGGGTGACGTGTGAGCCCAACAGATCAAACGATCGCGGACATCAAATGGAATTTACAGACGCACAGCTGGACACTCAGGGGGAGTGGGCTCTGTCAGAGGGTTAAATAAGGAACATGATATGGGAATTGAACCGCCGAACACCACCCGAACAAGGAGAGGGGCCGACTTCGGTGGAAGTCGTGACAATTACTCATCTCATTTGTATATACTGTATCTTATACCATCGTTTGCAACTTGCCTTTACCTCTCGGCCATCACTCATCCATATATTTATATGTACATATTCTTATTCCATCCCTTTAGATTTGTGTGTATTAGATAGTTGTTGGGGAATTGTTAGATTACTTGTTAGATATTACTGCACTGTCGGAACTAGAAGCGCAAGCATTTCGCTACACTCCCATTAACATCTGCTAACCATGTGTATTTGACCGAAAAAAATGTGATTTGATTTGAAGATCTGCATGTATCTCTGTAGGCCCGTAAGGCTCTAGCGGACAGACAGAAGGACTTGGACGTGAAGACCCAGCAGCTGGAGATCAAACTAAGCAACAAGATGGAGGAAGACATCAAGAAGGCTCAGCGGAAATCCACACAAGCAGGTCAGAGCCGGGTCAAAGGTCAAACCAAAGGTTATCAAAGGTCACTGTGGGTTTAGC